>NC_081412.1:38225290-38248290 GCF_030272615.1 Cryptomeria japonica
CATTCCCCTGTGGGTATTAAGGTGTAGAGAAACGATGTTGGATTTTGAATTTTTCACATAGTTCTTGTACATCTTGGTTTTTGAAAGGTCATCCATTATCTATGATGATGGAACTTGGAATACCATATCTATAGATCAGATAATTAAGGATAAAAGAGGCAATTTGTTTCCCAGTCACTGTGGTCATGGGGACTGCTTCTATCCATTTGGTAAAGTATTTTGTTGCAAGTGTAATGAACTCGTGTCCATTTGAAGATGAAGGATGAATTTTGCCAACCAAGTCCAATCCCCACTGACAAAAGGGCCAGGATGTTGTGAATGGTTGCAGTTCCTATGCTGGTGCATGTATCAGATTGCCATGGATTTGGTAGTTAGGACACTTCTTAGCAAAGTGATAAGAGTCTTTTTCCTTTGTCGGCCAATAATATCCCATTCTCAGTAGCTTTTTAGCAAGAGTAGTACCACTTGAATGTGTACCACAGATACCTTCGTGAAGCTCGTATAAAGCGGAGTCAGATTCATTACAATCAAGGCAATGAAGAAGAGTACCATCTAGACCTCGACGGTACAAAGTATCAGTAGTGAGGTTATAACGGGTGGCTTGCCGAATAAAGTTATGTTTTTAGTTCTAGGATAGGTCAATGGGTAAGATATCATTCTTGAGATAGTCATATATTGGTCCATACAATGGAGTGTTAGAACCAGTCAAGACATAGATAACATGGGATTCAGAATGGTCATAAGCAAGGGAGAACAGTTGCTCTACCAGAAACTCATAACGACTCTGTTGGTCTGGAATTTGTAGTAGTGAAGTGATAGTAGCCATTGCATCGGCTCCTCTGTTGTTCAACCTTGGTATTTTCTAGAAGGTGATGTGCACAAAGTATTGTTTGAAGTCATCCACCATTCTTTTGTAGGGTAGCAACTTGTCATCTTTCGTCTGATAGTCATCATTGATTTGATTGATAACCAGTTGTGAATCTCCATAGACTTTGAGTTCTGTGATTTTCCATTCCACTGCCATCTTGATCCCTATAACCAATGCCTCATATTCAACAATGTTATTTGTGCATGGAAACATAAGACTATATGACCTTGGTATGGTGTTCCCTTCAGGAGTGATGAATAAAATGCCGGCACCTGAGCCGTGTTGAGTGAATGATCCATCAAAGTATAAGGTCCATTGTGTTGTAGAGATAGCAAGAACGTCTCTGTCTGGAAATTTGATCTCCATTGGTTGCTTGCCAGGTAGTGGCGCTTCCGCCAGTTGATCTGCTATTACTTGTCCTTTGATAGCTCGACGCTCTGTGTAGTGGATATCAAATTCACTGAGAATCATAACCCATTTAGCTAATCGGCCTATAAGGGCTGCTTTGCTGAGTAAATATTTGAGAGGATCAATCTTTGCAACTAGCTTGATTGTGTGAGCCAACATGTAATGTTGGAACTTTTGAGAGGCGAAGACTATAGCCAAGCAGGCTTTCTCAATAATTGTGTAGTTGAGTTCATAGCCATTTAATGTCCTGCTGATGTAATAGATAGCCTGTTCCTTGCCTTGTTGATTTTCTTGTGCTAACAGTGCCCCCAGTGATACATCCGTTGTTGAAATGTAGAGAATAAGTGGCTTCCCTGCTATTGGTGGTACTAGAACTGGTGGGTTCATCAGATATTGCTTGATTTGGTAGAAGGATTCAACACATTTTGTTTCCCATCTAAAAGGCACATTCTTATGTAGTAGATGATTGAATGGTAGGCTTTTGTCTGCGAGTCAAGCGATAAATTGCCTAATTGATTGGAGCCATCCTTGTAGAGATCTGAGTTGACTAATGTTCTTAGGTGGTGGCATTTCCATGATGGCTCATACCTTTGCGGGATCCACTTCAATTCCCTTAGCTGAAACTATGTAGCCTAGTAACTTGCCTAATGTAACCCCGAAGACACACTTCTTAGGGTTGAGTCTGACTTGGAATTTCTCCAATCTATCAAAGATCTTTTCTAAGATGCTTAGATGTTCTACTCTGGTGAAGGATTTAGCTAGTAAATCATCCACATAGTCTTCCATGAAGGTATGCATCATGTCATGGAAGATTGTTGTCTTTGCCCTTTGATAAGTTGCCCCAGCATTCTTCAAGCCAAAAGGCATGACGTTCCAACAATACGTTCCCCAAGGACAGGTGAACACTATTTTATCTTGATCCTCTAGAGCAATCTTGATTTGGTTATAGCTTGAAAAACTGTCCATTAGTGATAGCATTGCATGGCTTGCTGTGAGGTCTACAATTATGTCAATACTTGGCAAAGGAAAGTCATCCTTTGAACAGGCGTTGTTGACATCTCTAAAATCCATGCATATTCTGATACTGCCATCTGGTTTTGAAACTGGCACAATGTTTGAAATCCACTCAGCATAGTCTATGGGTTGAATAAATCCGACGTCCAATAGTTTCTTCAGCTCAGACTTAACCATGAGTGCCACATGTGGATTCATTTTTCTCAGTTTTTACTTAACTGGTTTAGCTCCCGGAGCCATAGATAAGTGATGCATGATCAATTGTAGATCGATCCCGGGCATATCTGCGTATGACCAAGCAAATTTGATTTGTTTTGGTTTGAAGAATTTGATAAATTTTGGTTTTTCTTCTGTTGTAAGAGATTCTGCTAGATGTATATTTTTGATTGTTTCGGTTGTACCTGTAGACACCCAAAATTGTCATGTCTAATTAAATAAATATTTTTATTTATTTAATTATCTAAGCCTAATTCTTCTATTAATTAAATAAATCTTTATTTATTTAATTAATTCATTTATCCTCTTCTAGCCTTATTTCTCATTTAAATAAATACATTTATTTATTTAAATTTTCCTTTTCCTAAATTAAATAAATATCTTATTTATTTAATTGATCTCACTCCTTTTATTAATTAAATAAATCTTTATTTATTTAATTAATTCATTAACCTTTTCTACCCATGACACATGTCATTCATCTCTTAATTCATACACTACCTACCCCTTTCATTATTTTATTATTTCTTTTACCTACCCTCTAATCATAGCCGACCTCCTTTTACACCTCTCAATCTTATCCCTCCATTTCATATAGAGTTTTCTATATAAGGAGATGCTTCCTTCATTATCAAACCCTAACTACCTAACTACTTGATCAATTTGACTACTTGGCATATGCGATCCTACTTGCAACCACATTCCGTTCTTTGTTGAGCTCTTGTGCACATAAAATCTAAGAGCAAATATATCAAGCAAGAACAATGGAGATAGGAAGAATGAAGATCAAAACCCTATTGGACATGTGATGGTATAATCTTTGTGATATAATTTGATTTGCATTGTCTTTGGTAATCTTCATATGTTATGGTGGATCTTTGTTGTTGTTAGGCTGGGGTTTTGTGGTTGAATTCATTTAGCCTTTCAATATCGTTATTATTGTTATCCATTTTCACCATAAACATTTTGGCATGCCCGGTGGGACTCTTGTCCCTTTTTCATCTAACATTTTTGTTGTAGATTTTGTGTTTGAAGTTGCAGATTTGACATTTTCGACAACATTTCGATATTTTCGCGTCTGCGCACTTTCGGATCGCGTTTTTGATTTTCTTTTGCGTCTGTGATTTCTGGAACCGCGTCTGCATCCTCAACAACATTTTATTTTATTTTATTTTATTTTTTTGCAGACTTTGAAAACCGCGTCTGCAGTGTTTTTAGACGCATCTATGTCCAAAAATCGCGTCTGGGTTTTGGAACCGTGTCTATGTTTCACAGAAGCGCATCTGCATCAGAGAGCCGCGTCTGTGTCTGGGGTAACTGTGTCTATGTGCATTGATTTCATTTTTGGAGTTTTATTGATTTAGTTTTTGGTCATTTAATGTTTCAGATCTGGTTTATTTTGAGCTAACATTTTCAAATCTAGCTAACAAAATTGGTGCAGCTTGTCTTGAAAGCAAAATTTTTTTGTTGAAGGCCCTTATTTCACAAAGTCTTTTGGATCTAAAATTTACCTAACTTGTGTGCTTGCAGGAAGGGGTGGTTATTTCAAACAATTTAAACTACTAATAACTCTTTGTTGTAGGTCCTTGGCAAGGGTTTTTGGATTTTTATTTATGTGCTTTATTTTCAATAGACTAGCAAACACTTCAATTGGTGCACTAAAATTGAATCATTGTCTTTTGTGTCTTGAGCAATAGGCTCTTTTTGTTTAATATTTAGAGGGCCTGTCTTCTCGTGTGGTCATTAGGACTACTAGTGAGAAGAGAACGACCCAAGTGGTAGCAAAAGAAAAGCCATATTCTTCCAAACCACTATAAATAATTGTATTCATGGTGAAAACTATGAATAACGTGTGCTGATTAGTTCATACCGACACTATGTCTCCCCATAAACCCGTTTGATCAAATTTATTTGATCAGTTGTAGGGCGTAACCACTACCGACTGGGAGCCTTCTGTATTTACAGAGCTGAAAGTGCTGCATGTATGGCCACATGAGCGGATGCCCTTACTAGAACCCTTTTGTTTTAGAAGCCCAAAACCTTCTAGTTGTTGAGGTAGGAGGTTAGACCTCTGGTAGCAGCCCACACACATACGGTTCTTAGTAGAGATACAAAGTTTGCCACGGGGATTTTTCATGGGGACTGATGCTTGGCTGACCCGAGAAGTGAGTGCTGAGGGTGGAGCCAGTGAGGTCAAGCATCTAAGTATCCACTCTGAATAGTGTAGCCTCGGGGATAAAACCCCATGTGCGATCAACAACTATTGTCTTGGCCAGCCATAAGAATTATGCTTGACTTATTTTAAACATTCAAAACATTCAAGAGCAAACAGCGAAACATTGTGTCTTTTGTGTCTTCAAGTGTATGCAAAACAATTTTACATCAAACAACACACTTTTCTTGGATTCATTTTGAGTCTAGACACTTGCAAACATTGGGTCTTCATCAACACTGTGTCCTCTTGTCACGAAAAATAGTCAAATAGTCATATTTAGTCACAACAAAAATGACTTCACAGATTGGAAAAAATTGCACAAATTTTGCAGAAATGCGTTTGTGTCGGACATAATAGCGTCTGTGTTGTATAACCGCGTCTGTGAAGGGCAGAAATGCGTCTGTGTTTCTAGAATCAACATTGCAATTTACAAAAAAATCTCAGAAACGCGTCTGTGTTAGGAAATCACATCTGTGCAGTATACAGGCACGTCTGTGTTCAGAATTGAAAATTTTTATAGTCCAGCAAACAAACACAGTCAGTTTCAAAATTCTTGAGCTTCCTAGGTTATTTCTCCCGGTTTTCATCTAGCATTCAACCTGTCTTTGGGTCTCACATAATACATCATTGCTTTACACCTTACATTACATTTACATTTGTCTAAACTTGAGTCAAAAGGTCACTTGCTTGTCCTCATCATACTTTGTCAACATACTACATACAACAACATTTTGCTAAGTGGTCTCTCATCAAGGTCGATCACCTTTGGGTTTCATTTGGTCTTACTTAGAGTTAAGGTCAACTTACCTCATCAAGAGAAACTATCCTCTCTTTGGAAGTCACACCTACTCTACTACATACATACTTGGTCTTACACTTTGGACATTGCAAGTACACCTCAGATTCATTTACATTCCATACAACTCTTGGTCTTCCATACTCTTTCCATTTTCATCTAGTCTCACACATCTCGGTCAATACCTAGTTCATGGTTGAAACCCGTCTTCAAAAATCTAGGAGAGAAGCTAAAGAGGCTCAAGAGTCTGCAAACATGAGTTCTTATGAGTATGACAATGATATCTTTTTCAATTCTGATCATACTACATTACCTGACATGGATGCCTATAGAAACATTCCAAATGTTGAGAACATGGACACTACAAACAACAATGATACACACAATGATGATATGGACAACTTTTCAGTATATTCAGCAGATGTGGAAGAATCCATTATGGATCCCCGTTTCAATCGATTGGTTGAGGAAATAATGAGGAGGGATAGACAATACTTCTTACAAATGATGGCACAAAGTGGAGCCAAGATACCTCATGATTTTGACATGTCTCAAATAATGGAACATAGGCCTTTACAACAAACTCACTCCAACATGGATCAAAGGAGGCCTAATAGTGGAGGCAATAGAGGACCACATATGGTACCTGAATCACCATCATCTTTGTTTCAAAAACCAGAGGTCCCACATACACATGGTCAAACATATGATACTCACTTTCGTAGACCATTATGGAAGTCTTATGCAAAGAAATATGCTCAATCACATATCAATGCTAAGGATCAACCACCAAAGCAATTGGATATTCAAAGGCATGCTCAAAATTTGGACACAAAGAAACCCTATTTCAAATTTGGGGGCAACACATTAGAACATGACATGCCTGTAGAGTATGGTATACATGGACAAAATAGATATTTCGTTCCTCAACATGAATCTATACCAAGTGGTCCATATATGCAACATCACTATAGACCTCCTCCATATGAACATGTGCATGATCAATATCATCCATATATGCAACATGTTCCTCCTCCAATTGGTGCCTCAAGCATGGGGTATGGTCCAAGAAGTCGGTCTCCACCGAAGAACAATTTGGAGCAACAAATCAGGGACTTACAAAAGAAAATGGAGGACATAAATACACCGAAGCCAACATACACAATGAGAGACATGTCCTTATCCATTTGACAAGAGCATTCCAATGCCTCCATTTCCTACACACTTTGTGACGCCTAAATTTGATAAGTATAGAGGAAAAGGGGATCCTAAGGCACACATAAGACAATTTTTCACAGCTTGCATTGAGATAGCAGCAGAAGAGACATATTTGATGAGATTATTCCCACAGAGCCTAGGTGATCAAGCTATGGAATGGTTCTCCCAACTTCCACCTGGAACTAAGTCATGGGGTGATTTAGCAGAGGCATTTATTTGACATTTCTCTTACAATATAGAGACAGACATATCAGTCACTACTTTGTGCAACACCAAGCAAAAAGAGAGAGAGTCTTTTCCATCATTTTTACAAAGATGGAGGAATCTAGCCAGCAGATGCTCTTGTGAAATTCCACAAAAACAAATGGTAGAAATGTTCACCCAAAATGTTAACAAAGAGATTGGCTATGATCTAAGGAAAGCTTGTTTGTCCACTTTCAAGGACATCATTGAAAAAGGCTTAGCGACATAAAAGGTCCTAATTGAACAAGGAGTCATTAAGATATTCAAGGAAAACAAAGATGACTTTAAAGGAAAAGACAAGCCAAGATTTTGGAATAAAAACAAGAACACAGTCAATGATGGTGTTGTTGATGCCAATACAGTGCGACCCAAATTCATTTTTTCTGGATCAAATCAGGTGAATACTCAAACAACTTCTAGATCACGAAGGAAGTATACTCCATTGGGAGAACCACTTGAGTCAGTCTTCAAGAAGCTAGTGGCAAACAAGGTAATCACTATTCCAGATTTTCCTCCATATGAACTAAAGGTTAAACCAAATTGGTGGAATGATGACAAGTATTGTGAATTTCATAAGAGCAAGGGTCATAAGATAGGGAATTGCCATCGACTGAAGAACATCATACAAGATCTCATTGATAGGGGTGACATTGAGATTGAAGGGCACTCATCCAATCAAGAACATGAGATGTTTAAGGAACCATTCCCAAAACATGACAAAGGAAAAGCTAAAGTCACAGATGATCAAAACAACTATACCAGAGCATCCTACAACTATGATTCAACTATCAATCACATTTCGATGGACAATTACGTCTCTACCATTATCATCAAGGACAAAAACCCTAAGAATTCTACCCAGAGACCCAAGATTGTCCTAAAAGGTGTTGGATCTTCTTCCGAACCTACCTCTGAATGTCATGTCACAACTCGTCGAGGTAAAATCACTTTGCAAGGTGCTCCAACTAAAAACACCACTTCTTCATCAACCAAACCTGAGTATGACCTTATAGAACAGTTAGGGAAGACACCCGAGCTCATCTCCATCCTTGAGCTCTTATGCATATCCCCCGCACATAAAGCTATTCTTGACAAAATCTTTAGAGACACTGCCGTTCCTACTGATCTGAACGTGGACTAGTTTCAAGCCATGGTGGGGTACCTTTCCATTCCATATTCACTTACATTCACAGAAGCCGATGATGCCTCCATGAGCCAACCACATAATGCACCATTACACATTGAAGTCTTCATACACAAACATCGAATAAAACAAGTCCTGATAGATGGAGGAGCTGGTCTAAACATTTGTACCTTGAGCACAATTAAACAATTGGGATATTCTGATAAAGCTATGAATTCTACAAACAAACTCACCATCAAGGCATATGATGATGAAGAGCGTTCCTCCAAGGGCACAGTCACCTTACCTCTCAAAGTTGGGCCAGTTATGAAGGATGTGGTTTGTCAAGTCCTAGACCTAGATCTCACTTATAACATATTGCTAGGGCATCCTTGGATTCATGGAATGAGGGCAGTCCCATCCACATATCACTAATGCATTAAGTTTCCTCACAATGGAGTGGAGGTAACAGTTAATGGTGATCCTAATCTGTTCATATACTGCAATAACCTGAGATCAAAAACTGAGACCATCATTCCTAGTAATCACGAAGCTATTCCTTCTTCGGCATACATTGATCCTGAGTCATTAAAACCTTTGACATCAAAACAAGGTGAGCTTAAAGGCAAATTTCAGGACAAGGGCATGGGCGAATACACTTTAAATCAGACCATGTACTTACAACAAGTCATGAGTTCACCAAAGGAATATGGAAAACCACATCCTAACAAGAAAGTATCCATCATTGTACTCAAATGGGACCCTACTACCTTTCAAAGATGGGGCGAACTAGAAGAGGAAGACTTATACAAAATGCTTTACAAAGACATTGAAGATGATACACAAGATCATATCAGTCTAACATGTGAGAAATATGGCAAAGGTTTCAAGATCTTACAAAAATTCGGGTATGATGGAAAAAGCCCTCTTGGGTTACGAAAGGAAGGCATCATTGAACCTTTACAACCTGACTTGACTTTCAAAAAGGAACGCTCGAAGGGACTTGGTTTCCTGACTTCCAAGGTCCACACTCAAAGGATAGAAGAAGCCTTACAAATCAAAGCTGCCAAAATTCAACAAGAGGATCGCTATTCCACATACTCCAACGAATGGGAATGGGGTTCAGATAAATCCTCCAGTGACTACAAGCTCACTGAGACATTCAGAGAGCCAGATGAACCCATAGAAGAAGAGGAATTTTATAAAAGATTCAAAGTTGGTCAAGAAACAACCCATGAGGATTCCACACAGTCCTTGTCTCAAGGTCATAGGTTGAAATCACATAGGATGAGAACACCTGTCCCTGAATGCGCTACTAGTGATGATAATTTGGATTCGTTAGTGATCGAGACTGATGAGGAGAGTGCCATCAATGACCTCGATAATTACCTTGACATACCTGAATATAACTGCATCTTCACTCTTAGCTTCGATAACTTCGAAGACATTAAAGGCCTTCCCCTTGTTCACCACCAACTCATTGACTGGAATCATGAAGGACCTGCACAGTTTGACACATTCCAAAATGATGAAGCTTTTATTGACTATCTTGGCATACGAGATGATCTTCCCCCTGGGGACCATAAAGCGGGATACACTATAGAACTTAATAGTGTGGCATTTTTTGGTGAGGGTGTCGGACCTTCCAGTCGCAAAAATGTGAAAATAAGAACAAACCAAGGGTCTTATGGTGAAAACCACACTGTGGCGCTGTCTGACCCCAAAAAAGTAAAAAGAAAGGACGTATTTGAGGGCGAAAACCTCTCTGAGGCACCCAAAGATGGAAGGCTCGACATTCTCCCAACATCATATGAGGAAAAGTCATCCATGTTGGTAGAGGAGACTATTAAAACAAACATTGGTACAAAAGAGGTTCCACACAACATATTCCTAGCTCAATCATTGACGGAGTCAGAAAGGTCAAAATTCATAAGTTTCTTCAAAGAACGACAAATCAACTTTGCATGGTCATATGTTAATATGCCTGGATTGGATCCGGATTTGGTAATGCATCATTTGACAGTTAAACTGGGGGCAAAACCAGTGAAACAAAAATCAAGAAAGATGCATCCACAAGTGGCATTACTAGTCAAAGCAGAACTTGAGAAGTTATTGGATTTTGGATTCATACGCCCAATTGATTATCCTGAATGGATCTCCAAATTAGTGCCTATCAGTAAACCAGATTGCAGCATCAGAATATGTACAGATTTCAGAGATATCAACAAAGCTTGTCCTAAGGATGACTTCCCATTACCAAACATAGATTTGATTGTAGATCTCATAGCAGGTCATGAAATGTTATCGTTGATGGATGGATTCTCTGGTTATAATCAAATAAAGATCGCATCTGAGGATCAACACAAAACATCATTCACTTTTCCTTGGGGAACTTTCCGTTGGAATGTCACGCCCTTTGGGCTAAAAAATGCAGGCGCTACATATCAAAGAGCCATGACTACTATCTTTCACGATCTCATGCACGTAACTGTGGAAGATTATGTCGACGACCTCTTGGGTAAATCAATAGACAGAAATACACATTTGGACATACTTTCAGTCATCTTTGATCAGTTGGAAAAATACAAAGTAAGATTAAACCCCAAGAAATGTGTCTTTGGAGTAACCTCTGGGAAGCTCCTAGGATTCATTGTATCAAAAAGAGGAATCGAAGCTGATCTAGAAAAAGTCAAGGCCATCCTAGAGATGCAACCACCAAGAAATATTAGTCAACTTCAGTTTTTACAAGGGAGACTCCAGTCCATACGAAGATTCATAGCGCAACTTGCAAATAAGTGTAATCCTTTTCAACACTTGCTACATAAAAACATCAAATTCAAATGGGATGATAACTGTCAACATGCTTTCTAGACACTCAAAGATTATCTCCTGAATTCACCAATTTTGATGCCACCAGTTCCAGATCAGCCTCTGTTGCTATACATATCAGCTATTCCAACAGCACTAGGGGCACTCTTAGCACAACAAATTGCTGAGGGCAAAGAAAAAGCAGTATACTATATCAGTCGCACATTGGTGGGATATGAGCTAAACTACACACCAATTGAGCGTGCATGTCTCACTGTGGTTTTCGCTTCACAAAAATTATGACATTACATGCTAACTCATAAGACTAAGTTGGTTGTGAGGATCGCTCCATTGAAATACCTTCTCAATAAAGCAACACTTACTGGGCGACTAGCCAAATGGGTAATGATCCTGAGTGAATTCAACATCGAGTATGTGGATAGAAAAGCAATAAAAGGACAAGCTATCATAGATCAGTTAGCCGATGCTCCCATGATTGATGATGTTCCTCTAAGTTCAGAATTTCCAGATGAATCCATTTTAACAATGTCACATGCAAAGTCATGGCATCTGTACTTCGACGGTTCATACACATAGCATGGGACAAGAGCTGGCATCCTCTTTATAACTCCTCAAGGGGATTCTATACCAAAATCATACCGCTTATCATTTCCTTGCACTAATAATATGGCAGAATATGAGGCATTAACAACTGGATTATGGATTGCAGTTTAGTGGAAGATCCAAGAACTTCGTGTTTTTGGGGACTCTCAACTTGTAATCCGTCAAGCAAATGATGATTACCAAACAAAGGATGAAAAATTAATGCCCTACAAAAACATGGTGGATGACCTGAAACAACATTTCACAAAGATAGATTTTAAGTAGATACCAAGAGAGCAGAATCAAGCCGCAGATGCCATGGCTACAATTGCTTCATTGATCGATCTACCTCTGAATGAGACCCGCTATGAGTTCTTGGTGGATAACCTTTTGGTTCCTTCATATGAAATCACTCCTATTGAGATGATATGTGTCGTCGGTTTCGAGTCCCAGTTATATGGTTCCATTTTCACATACCTTCATGACAATACCCTACCTCCTGACCTATCCAATAACCAATGTCGCACTTTCATTCGCCAATCTTCTCGATACGTCATTTTAGCTGATATCCTATACCGGTGAGGTCTAGATGGCACTCTTCTTAGATGTTTAGAAAGCGATGAAGCTTAGATTGCATTACGTGAAGTATATGAAGGGATATGTGGTCCACATTCTAGTGGTCTTACCTTAGCCAAGAAACTCATCAGGACTGGATATTACTGGCCCAATATGGAAAAAGATTCATATTAGTTTGTCAAGAAATGTAAGCAGTGTCAACTTCATGGAGACCTCATCCATGTGCCTACGCAAGAACTTCAACCAATTACGACTCCTTGGCCCTTTTGTCAGTGGGGACTCGATCTCGTAGGCAAGATTCACCCTCCTTCTTCCAATGGTCATAAATTCATTATCACTGCCACAGAGTATTTCACAAAATGGATTGAAGCCATGCCTCTTACACAAGTCACTGGAAAACAGATTGCTACGTTCATCCTCAACTATATCATTTGCCGATACGGTATTCTTGTTTCCATTATCACTGATAACGGGCATCCCTTCAAAAATCAGGATGTTCGTGAACTTTGTGACCGCTTCCATATTTCCCATCATTTCTCCACACCATATTACCCCCAAGGTAATGGTCAAGCTGAGGCATCTAATAAGACAATCCTTAAAATCCTAAAAAAGACAGTTGACGACGTTGGTCGTAATTGGCATATCGAACTTAATCCTACACTTTGGGCATACTGCACAAGTGTCCGCACACCTACAGGGGCTACACCCTATTCACTTGTCTATGGCGCTGAAGCCATCTTGCCTATTGAGGTTGAGCTACTCTCTTTACGAGTCTCTTTGCAAAACATTATCAGCGATGAAGACTATAGGGTCTCTCGCTTACAAGAACTTGAATTACTGGATGAACGAAGACAAACTGCTTTTAATCATCTCAAGGCTTACCAACAATGAATGAGTCGCAGCTACAATCACAAGGTCAAGCCTCGCACATTTGAGGTAGGTGACTTAGTTCTCAGAGAAAATCCTAAAAATCAGCAAGACTGAGAGAAGAAGGGCAAGTTCGAACCAAACTGGCTTGGTCCTTACATCATTACAGCAACATATGGATTTGGGGCATATCAGCTCTCAACTACAGAAGGTGAACCTTTGGAGGATCCTATCAATAGCATGCACCTTCGCAGGTTTTACGCATAGCCCTTTAGAGTATCCTAATTCAAAAATAAATAAAAAATTATAAAACAAAAAAAATCGTTACTTGGTGAAAACCTGGCAAACAGGCGCCTTGTGACACAAAAAACATTGAAAAAATGAAAAAGTAAAGAGAAATAATTTTATCCAACGGTGAAAACCACTTTGGTGGCGCCCTAGGCAAGTACCATGGTGAAAACTGGGTCACCAGCGCCATGTGTAGAGACATTGCTCCTCCCTCCTTCAGGATTCACTTTCATCCTTTCACTTTGCACACATTCACAACCTATTCGTTCATAATAAACTTACCCATTCCCATCATGGCTTGTTATTGATCTACCCAGGATTGGTTAACCATTCATAATAAACATTCCTTTTCATCCCTTTCTATCCATAATAAATCAGATCTTGTCTGTGGCTAAGGCAAATCCCACGTCTAGTGATGGGTGTGGAATTGAGAACATCACATGTTTCGAGGAGTACAGTTTCTTCCAGCTTCCTTCAGTCTATCCGTGCACAATCCGCAATAAAGAAGCATCTGCATCACCAATCTGCAATAAAGTTCCATCTTCTTCGCAATAAAGTATCAGTTTCATGGATTCAGTCAGTTTCAGATTAGACAACAACAACAATGGGCTTCAACAAATCAAATATTTCAATAGACTCAGACAACATATGGTTTAGTGCTATCTATCCTTTCTGTGAAAGTAAACATTGTGACCACAATCAAATAAGACTTATACAAGTGACAAGAGACACTAAATTTGAGGACTACAATGGATGTTGGTGTCGAGTCTTGGTTTTCTTTTGATTTTATCTTTCTAGTGACATGTCTTTTAGCTTTTCCAGGATGTCTCTGACTAGAGATTCTATCTCCAGGATGTCTTTGACTAGAAAGTCGAGGATGGGGTATCGTCACCTATTTTTATTTATTGTCTGTGGATTGTCTCCTAGTAATGCTATGACTTGTCCAAGGATATGAGGACACTGTGAGTCTAGTGTGAACTGGGGCATTCCTTGTTTGTGACTGTCGTATCTCCATGCAAATAGGTACAATGACTTTCTGGGTCGAACATATGCCTTGATTGTCATAACCTACTTGCCATAATAAAGCTCAATGATGATAACACTCAAGAAGCTCTTTCACTTTCATATCTTCTATCTTCCATCCCCCTTTCTTGATTGACTTCCATCGTCCTTCTCGAGTCCACGTAGCCTGCTATCACATGACTGAGTATAATGACACACCAAAAACATTTGCATTTCATGTAGTTGCACCTGCATTACCACATATAAGCATTTCATACATACATATAGATATCACAACTGCATCACATCCTGCACATAACAACTGATAGCATAATTTACATTTGCATTATCATATTCATCTACATTACATACATTCACATTTGCATCATGCATACACATATAAAACATAAAAGAACAAAACAATAATATATTGCATTGCATCATATACATCTTTGCATCCATATCATAACCATCACATAGAAACATACATCACATAGGTATGCATGCATATAGCTGCCGCAAAGATGAATTATCTCATATATATAATCATAAGTGTCATGATACAATGATGTCAAAATCATATGGCTACAATCACCCGCAGGTGTCTACATCATCATACAAAAATGATACAATACTGATACATAGGGAGCCCTCTACGACTATGATGAACTCCCTCCCTCGGAGCTGCCTAGCCTCGATTGAGTCTGAGCCCTAGAAGGACATGCCCCAAGATCATCCCTCCTGTCCCCTCTATCTGGTGGTGGTGGAGGACCCATAACCCCACCACTAGACACCTGTCTCCTCTGGCTCCCTCCCGTAGCTGTTGCTGTCCGTGATGGTCTATGGAAGCTCCTCGCCTGCTGATCAGCTGGCACTGCACCATAATAGAGATCCCGCCAGTAGGCAATCTCCTCTCCTACCCGTAGGACATAGGCATATCCAGCCCCTGTGTCCTTTGCCTCCTGCCTCCCAACCCTCAATGTCGTCTCAACCTCTGTGTAGCGCTGAATGGCCTAGTCCCGCTCCCGCTCAGTATCTCTAAGTTGCCACCTGAGTCTATCCCTCTCCCTCTCCAGGTCCTGAATCTCATCTGCCTACCCCTGGTAGATCTCTCTCAGCTCAATCAGCTCATCCTCCTCCACCTCAGCCCCCTATCCCTCTGCCTATGGCTCCCCCTGTCTGGGTGCCTGTCCTTATGCCTATGCTTATACCGGTGGCTGTACCTGTACCTATACCTGCCTCTGTCCTTGTCCCTGCACCTGTTTGGGACCCTGTGCTACTAGCACCTTTAGCGGTAATCCACCGTGACCCCTCACAATCTGAACCTATTTGTCCTCTCCACCCTCCCTCTGCGGTGCCACCCTCCTCTCTCCAACTGCACCCTGCCTCCTCTGTCGACCTCTGCCCCCATCATCTCCATCATCATCACCATCCCCACCACCATCTCCATCTCGATCATAGGGAATTAGCTCCCCATCGATCAGTATCCTCAGAATCCGGTCCTCCAGGGTGACGTTTATCTCACCCATCGGCAAATAAAATGTGCAAGTCTCGGAGTGCCATCTCTCCGCTAGCGCAGTCAGCAAACCCATGTTCGCCTGAAACTCAGGCACATATAGAATATGTCTCAATCCCATAGCCTCAATAGCAACTCTTTCCTCAAACGTCAACTCAGGTCATAACCTCTGAGTTGATGGGAATCTCTCCTGTGACTCCAGCATAGGCAAATACTCCTACAGTCAAGCAAATCAATCATGTCAGTCATAGTTGCATTCACTATTCATCACAAAATGCTACTTTTGTATCTAAGTGCATGTGGTACTCTATCCTAGTAACACTCACTGTTCATCACAAAGTGTTGTTGATTATCCTAGTGGTACTCCCTATTCATCACAAAGTACTACGTGTTTTGCACTCCCTGTTCATCACAAAGTGCTGCTCACATTTGCACTCCCTATTCATCACAAAGTGCTCCTCACATTTGTACTCACTGTTCATCACAAAGTGCTGCTCATATTTTGGTACTCACTATTCATCACAAAGTACTATGTCTTGGTACTCGCTGTTCATCACAAAGTGCCTTGATCTATCCTATCCTAGGGCCTCTGCTTGAGTGAATCCTCTTGAGTAGTTTCCTAATTGGCAACGTATGTTCTATCACAGAATTGTCAATCTTGGCTCTATTTACTATTCTAGTCTTCCCTAGAGGACCTGCTTGAGTGTATCCTCTCAGCAGCTTATCCAATCGATAGCGTATGTTCATCACAGAACTGCCAATTTGACCTTGAAGACATAAACACACCTTCATGACATAAACACGCTTAGAGAGTGCATAAATGCGCTTGTTTTACACAGACGTGCCTGAAACACATAGACGTGCCTATGCTCTGCATAGACACGCCTGCAAGACACAAACGTGTCTACATAGCACAGACGCACCTGCATAGCGCAGACGTGACCGCATTCTGCGCAGATGCCTTTTTCTACACAGATGTGCCTGGCACAAACACAGATGTGCCTAGCAAGCACAGACGCACCTGGCACCAACGCAGATGCGCCTGGACATTTTTTGACATTTTTTGGACCCTATTCTAAGTGCATTTATTACCCTATCTAGCATGCATTAATGACAACAATAAATGCATCAAAGTACGAGGAGGTTTTGTGGTACTTACCGGCTCTCCTGCCTCTGCTGGCCTTTGATATCGGCGAATGCGATCGAATATGTGAATCAAAGCCATCGCTGCTGACTGTTACTGCTCTATTTTGCTCTGCACTCTGCTCTCGTGGATGTGTGGATGACAATGAGGATGTATTTTCCCTCGTGGTCTATCTTATAGACTACCCTAGCCCTAGCCCTCATCTCCCAAGTCAGTCTTCTTTATCCCATGACTCTATCACTTTATCCAGTCAGTCCATTCTATCCTGTCTAAATATCGAGAGATTGTCTGCGATCTTTTTAGACATTTTTTCATCCAATCTCTCGAGGGGGCATATCATTCCCATCTTGAGACAACTCTATATCAGTTCATCTTATCTTCTTTGAAACAACGCGACAAGCCGCATTGTTTCAAAGAGGGGCAAAATGTAGACACCCAAAATTGTCATGTCTAATTAAATAAATATTTTTATTTATTTAATTATCTAAGCCTAATTCTTCTATTAATTAAATAAATCTTTATTTATTTAATTAATTCATTTATCCTCTTCTAGCCTTATTTCTCATTTAAATAAATACATTTATTTATTTAAATTTTTCTTTTTCTAAATTAAATAAATATCTTATTTATTTAATTGATCTCACTCCTTTTATTAATTAAATAAATCTTTATTTATTTAATTAATTCATTAACCTTTTCTACTCATGACACATGTCATTCATCTCTTAATTCATACACTACCTACCCTTTTCATTATTTTATTATTTCTTTTACCCACCCTCTAATCATAGCTGACCTCCTTTTACACCTCTCAATCTTATCCCTCCATTTCATATAGTGTTTTCTATACAAGGAGACGCTTCCTTCATTATCAAACCCTAACTACCTAACTACTTGATCAATTTGACTACTTGGCATATGAGATCCTACTTGCAACCACATTCCGTTCTTTGTTGAGCTCTTGTGCACATAAAATCTGAGAGCAAATATATCAAGCAAGATCAATGGAGATAGGAAGAATGGAGATCAAAACCCTATTGGACATGTGATGGTATAATCTTTGTGATTTCATTTGATTTGCATTGTCTTAGGTAATCTTCATATGTTATGGTGGATCTTTGTTGTTGTTAGGCTAGGGTTTTGTGGTTGAATTCATTTAGCCTTTCAATATTGTTATTATTGTTATCCATTTTCACCATATACAGTACCAATGTTGAATGATTGAGTGGGCTCAATCAATATGGGCGAGCGCTCATGATAATGCTCCGGAAGAGTGTCAAGTCTCCCATCTTTAGGTGCCTTGAAAAGGTTTTCACCCTCAGATGCGTCCTTTATTTTTACTTTTTTGTGATCCATTGTTGCCATTGACTGGTTTTCAGCAATAGATCCTTTATTGATTTCATTTTTGTGACTGAGAGACTTGGCACTCCCAGGATTGTAGATGTCATTATCAAGTTCCCTGGTAGAGTCTATTTCCGGGTTAACAGTACACAAGTAATGGATGATGGATTCGTCATCTAGGAAAATTGGTATATCATGGATGTCAGGTTCATCTCAGTCTATGAGGTCAGGAAAGACAAGTGGTAAGGAGTTGTTAGGTGGATCAAGTTCAACTGCTGTAATCGTCATGATGGATGTATCTTCATGATTGGACTGGATGTTAAAGAAATTAAGGATTTCGTCAAGGTCTTCAATGGTATCATCTTCTGTATAGACTTGCTCATAATGACGTTGCTCATTTTCCTCAGTGTCATAGATATTTTGTAGACCAAATTCAAGTGGTCTAGGTTCTCTGTTATGTGCATTTTGAGAAATGGGTGTATGACTGTTATTTTCATAAATATCTTCAGTAATATTAGAATAGCTGCCCCATTCATATTCATTGGAATCGGTCTCAGAGGTGGTATCCCAGATTCTTTCCGTGCTGTAGACTGGTATGTTGTAGGGCGAAAACAGGTCTTTGATGATTGATACAAGTTTGATAGTTTTCTCGGACTCTGTGTCAGATCCTGCTTCTACTCTTTGTATTTGTTCATATACTATCCCTCCTTGAGGAGGAATGATGTTATCAGGAGGTGATTTTGCTTGATTGGATATTGGTTCTAGGATATGATGTAATTCTGTAGATATTGCCTTCTTTTGAATGATGGGCTCTGTTTGATGCTGTTTCCTTTCGTGATGTTCACGTTCTTTACGTATTTTCTCCGCTGACTCAAATAGTGCCTCTTGCCAGGATTCTTCTTTGTACTTCTTTTTTGCTTTCCACTGAGGTTTTTGATATTTGCGTGGTGTTTTTCTTGGTAGTAGAGTGGGTTCATAACCCAATCCCATTTTATCTCTACTGGACTGTGAATGAAGATCTATTGGTTCTGTGACACCTTCCTTACGCTTTCCAATAGGTCCTTTGCCATGGTATCCCATTTGTTGCATGATTAAGTACCCTTTTCCATATAGGTGTGTTGGTATAACTATCTCCATAGTAGCTGCTCTGTTATTTTCTTCTTCATCCTTGTATAACCAACTAAGGATGTCCTTTTCCGCTGATTCATGCTCTAGAGTGCCAAGCTGGATAAATGTGCCATCAAACTTGGTGATGGGCTGAGTGGCTTGACGTGTTGATGCGGTAGGTAATCCATGAGATTTAGGTGATGCTGGTAAGTTGGCCAAACACATGGGTTCCAGAGAGTATTCTCCCATGCCGTGTTCTTTGATTTTTAGTTTTTCCTTGAAATCTCTAGACAGTGATGTAGACTTTTCCTGTTGGATATCTGGTGCTAAAGAATTTTTTTTTTCTCGATTATGTGGAACCAGGCTGTCTTGGGCTACCCCCATGGCATTACAATGTTGAAATGGATTGTGATCCATTGATATATAAATCTCCTGCCCATTGTAGGGGAATTTTACACACTAGTGATAGGTAGAAGACACTGCTTGCATTTCATGTATCCAAGGTCGACCTAATAAGATATTGTATGTGAAGTCTATGTCTAATACCTGGCACATAGTATCTTTCTGTATTGGTCCCACCTGTATTGGCAGCATCACTATTCCTTTAGAGGATCTTTCTTCATCATCATATGCCTTTATAGTAATCTTTTTACGTGGATCAATAGACTTCTCAGAGAAGCCTAATGCACGGATAAGTTTTAAGGTACAAATATTGAGTCCAGCTCCTCCATCTATTAATACTCGTTTAACTCGGTGTTTATAGACTATGAATTCAATATGGAGAGGAGTATTATGTGGATGGCTCAATGAGATATTATCATGCTTAGAAAAAGTGAGGTTATGCGGCCCTATCATATGAGCGACCATGGCTTGGAATTTGTCAGCATCCAGATCTTGAGGTACATTTGTTTCTAATAATGCTTGTTCCAATATATCTTTGTGTTTTGGCGAAAGTTTTAGCAACTCTAGTATGGATATTTGAGCAGGAGTTTTGCGTATTTGGTTGACTAGATCGTATTGAATTTTGGGTATGGTGTTTGTCATTGACATATGTCCCTTCAAGACATATTTTTGAGCTCTAGTTGTTACATTGACAGATTCATGTTCATGCTTATCTCGCATTGTGATGACACTCACTTGATTGTCTATAGCTGATATGTGATTGATGGTGTTATTGTAGACGTGGTTGATACGAGCTCCACGTGTATTATTTGAGGTCGAAGCTTCATCCTTGTTGTAGTTTGGAAGAGGATTTTTAAAGGCTCCGTGGTCACCATTTGTCTTGAGACCATGAACTGTTAAATCACTGCTATCAATCATGTCCTGAACAACGTTTTTCAGTCTCATGCAATCATTTGTTTGATGACCTTTTTTGCGATGAAAATCACAAAAGTGCGAGTCATTCCACCAAGGTGGTTTGATTTGTGGTTCATAGTTGCTTATTGTTGGTAAAGAGATAATTTTGTTTGCTAGGAGTTCTCTGAATGCCGACTCTAGTGATTGTCCTAATGGTGTGTAGATGCGTTTTTGAAAAGTGTTGGTGTTACCCCTTGAATTATTATTAGGCCCTCGATTTGTGTTATTGTTTTGGGCATTGTGGTGTTGTTTGCATTATTGGTGTTGGGTTGACTTTGATTGGTGTTCGGGGTGCAAGTGTTAGTGTCTGGGTTAGCACCTTTGGGATTCTTTGTAGCTTGAGTGTTACCTGATAATGCGAGCATGGGTTATTTTGATTTTGGATCATTTGATTCATTGCCTCCTTCATTTCCATTGTTTTTATTTCTGGTCCAGAACCTGGATTTTTCCAAATTGTTGTTGTTTTGATTGTTGTAGTTTGACGAACCTATTCCTTCTTTGAAGAATTTTAGCGTTCCTTTCTTGACACATGCTTCTTCCACTTGAATGCCATTCTCAATCAATTTAGCAAAAGATGGTATGCATTGGAGTTTGAGCCTGTACCTCATCTCACCATTCAAGTTATCGATGAATATTTCCATTTTTTCTTTTTTAGGGATATCCCGAGGATATCTTGATACCATACATCACCAACGTTGAAGGAATACTATGAATGTTTCGTTGTTTTTCTGTTTGGTGTTACAGACATCTAGCATGGTGATAGCATGTTGAATGTTGTAGGAATATTGCGTTATGAATTTGTTGACTAGCTCATCGAATGATCTGACAGGAGGTGTGATTTTGGATAACCATTCCATTGTTTGTCCTCCCAAGCTTCTTGGGAATAACCTCATTAAATAGGTATCATCATGAGCAAATTCAAGACTCATTGTGCAGAATTCTCAAACATGATCACGGGGATCACTTTTTCCATCGTACTTGTCAAATTTTGGAACGTCTGAGTTTGGAGGAAAAGGCACCATGTTCAATCTTTTGTCAAATGGATAAGGACAAAGTTCATTTAATGAATACCGTACTATGGTCCCTTGTTGCATGTCTTGCATTTGTCTTTGTAACATTTGTATTTGTTGAGTAAGAGCAATCAAAGGTGCATCATTTTGCCGAGGGAGAAATTCTTCCCTTGTATTAGTTCTCAGTTGAAAAGGTGTGTTGAATGGTATGTTTAGCTCGGGGGTGTTTAGCTCGGGTATATTCAGTTCTGGTATATTTTGTTCAAGTATGTTTTGTTTAGGGTCATGAGCTTCCTCTTCTCTTTGTTGTTCTTGATATTCATAATGTCGAGATCCGGTTCCAAAAATGTTTGTGTCTAAATCTTCTGAAAGTTTAACACCTTTACTTGTGAGCATGAGTAGATATTTTTCTTTGTCATTTTCCATGAGTCTTTCCACAAGTTTTTGAAAGGAAGCACTTTCTTGATATTCTTGAAGGAGCTCTTTCGTAAATTCAGGCTACTCTAGATGTGGACCTTCAAAAGGATTAGATAACCTTCGATTCATGCTTGATTCTATTGTTGTTGCGCTTTGTTTGTTTCATTGAGAGCAAGTTACAGTGGGAATTTTTAGAGATATTTGGGGGTTGGTGGTGGTAACCTTGGGAAGTTATAAGTGATGCACTCGTCAGGAAAGAATGCAGGGTTGATCTTTCCTCCACGATTGATTTGTTGACTGAATGCGGATTTTTGGCAGAACCTCTAGTCTTCAAAGGTTCTTTGTCAAATTCGTTGGATTTGTTCTGAATATAGAGTCGTATGTGACAAAGAAATGTTTGATGAGATTTGAAGAGTTGACGATTGATGTATAAAAATTTATTTCTTTTGGCAAATTTCGAAGGACTTGGTTGTTGTTTCTTTAACTTAGTGTTACGATAAATATTCTTTCGTCTCAGAATATGAGGACTAGTCATGCACAAACAATTAATAGTTCCTTTTGAGTTGGTTTGGATTCAGTTTATCTTGTTTTGGAAACTCAAGTTTTACTTTATCCAAGTGATGGTTTAGATGCCCCCTCACGACAAAGTGTGTCAAATGATATGGAAAAAGTCTCCTGATATGGAAACTTGATTTGACAACTTAGAGTTTTAAAACAAATGTGTTTGGGATAAAATCCATGTGATAAAAAGGACCTATTTGCTACGTGTGATGATGTCTCCTGATTTTGATAGCATAGATATGTTTATCGTGTGACCAGTTTTAGATGTTTTAGACAACTTTTGTTTGATATGAAATGTACTTT
>NC_081412.1:38248790-38269790 GCF_030272615.1 Cryptomeria japonica
AAACTGTGACCCTACACAACTTGTCCATCTCTGATTGACCCATAAAGTAGAAACATCAATGAAGATTTGAAGATCATAGATGACTTTGAAAACACAGATACTTCTGAATATTTAACCATCAACACAAAATGTGTGACCCTACGCAACTTGTCCATTTTTGTTTGACTTATAAAATTTTAAGTCTAAAGTAGAAACATGTAAGAACCTTCATCACATGTGTATTTCCTTAACTCTTTAATCTTTTTATAAAAACATGTAAATGATGATATAAAAATCATAGACAACTTTGACAAAATTAATACTTTTAAACCAATAACCATCAATACAAAAATATCAATATATATATATATACAAAATTTGTTATTCTGCCCAATATATTCACATCTACTTGACCAACATCAAAGAACCCTAGTCTCATATGTATATTTCTTTAAATCAAAATCTTTCCATGAGGATGACATACTCAAACCTCCATAATCCAACGACCGGTCAAACCGTATATACTAAACTTAATTCCAACTAACAAGAAATTAAGATGATGGCTCCTCTTTTCACCGCCTTCATTTGCCAAGGGGATTTTAAGTAATAAACTTAATGATTTAGAAGACATTTTTCTAGAAGAATATGCACAAATAATTTAAATTTAGTTTTTTTAATGAAAGTGGGTTTTTTTTGTTTTCTTAAGTAAAGATACAAGGAAACTTTTTCATTTTTTATATTGTTAGTATTAATTATTATTTTATTTGTTTATTTGGACTAGGTTGGATGTATTGCATTAAGGTCAAATTAAATTTGACAACAATTTTGTTTGTCAAGTAAATATTTTGTAATATTTATTTATTTAAAATTGTTTTTTAAATATAATATATCTTATTTTTTTAAATTATATTATAAATTATATATATTTAATTTTAATTCTGTAAAATATGTAATTATTTACACAAAACTTTTTTAATGTAATGTAGTGTTTTAAAAAATTTTAATGTATTTTGTAATTTTGTTTACATATGGTTATATATTATCAAATTTAGGTGTTATGTGTGTTAGGAGTGATTATATAAATTTAAATTGTTTTTATAATTTTTTTCCTATTAAAAATACAGATGTAAATCAATAACTCTTTAATTAAAAGCAAAAGATTAATTATGTATTATTTTAGATATCATATGGTTTGTTAAATTATTTAATAGTAATTAGTTTATTTTTTATTAAAATATATGAGATTGGACTTTTGAGATTTTATTATTAATTATGTTAGGAAATTTTTATTAAAGAGGATATATGAATATTCATGCCTTAGTTGATTGAACTATAGTATATTAAGAACCCGCAAAGTTAGGTTTATGTGTGTATGTAAAATTAGGCACCCAACTTTAGGATCTTTTCAAGAAATGATTACTTTCACTTGATGATTATTTTCACTTAATGCATATAATTTAATTTGGAGTCCTATAATAACCTCTTTCAATTTTTTTCAACTAAAAATCATTTGAGTTGAGAGCAAAGGAGAGAAGAGCCAAAACCCAACACATTGAATTTATTAACTGCGGACGTGAATAAATACAATGTAAAAACATGTATACTATTGAGAAATAATAACAAACGACTATCAAAAAATTTAAATAGATATTAGGCTAACATTACCTCCTTATTACATTGTTCCTACAAAGGTACTCCCAAAACATATCAAATTTCACCTTGCCAAGAGACTTGGTGAGTATATCTGCAATCTAAGAATTAGTCGGGCAATATTGGAGTAGAATGTGGTGGTGCATCGCCTACTCTTGAATGCAATGACATTTGACCTCAATGTTCTTATTACTCTCATGGAAAATTGGGTTCTTGACAAGCTTCAACACCCATTGATTGTCACAATACAAATTTGGTGGTTTTTCTTCAAGAGTGTACATATCAACTAGAATGTGACATAACTAAATCACTTTGCACATGGCTCCTTGTGTGACATGATATTTAGCCTTGATGAATGAGATAGAAACAACAATTTTCTTCTTACTTATCAACAAAATAGGGTAAAATTCAAGATGAAAAATATAGCCCAAGAAGTTGATTTCCTATCATCGATAGATCTAGCATAGTGCAAGTCAACATACCCCCATAATAAGAACTAATTGTTCTTTTTTTATTCTAGATGATAATCATGTATACCTTAGCCATTTCTCAAATCATTCTTAGTTGCAACCCAATCACACTTCTTCACCTCCTATGTAAACCTAGATAGATAGCTAGTAGAAAAGCATAAATTTGGTTAAGTATAATTCATGTAAATGAGATGCCCAACAAGTTGTTTAAAGAGAGTTACTTCAACTTGAAGAGAATCCTAGAAATGAGAAAGTTGCAAACCTTTCTCCATTAGAGTGGACATAGGTTTACAATCAAACATGCAAAACTTTCTAGGAGTGTCTTGGTATATTTCATGTAGGTGATTTAAATATGATGCTCCTTATACCATATCTCCAAGCCAAGACAATAGTGAAGTATCCCCAAACATGTTGAAGGATTTCTTCATATCAATCTTGACAGTATCAATGAGATTGTCTAAACTCCCTATGATCATAAAATCATCTACATACAAAACAAGAATAATAATCTTTCTTCCAACCTTCTTAATATAAAAAATAGGATTTGAGGGTATGAGTGAAACCATGTTGGAATAGGTGACCATCCATTTTTATGTACCATGCCTATGGGACTTGTTTAATCTTATTAAGTAAATTAATTAAATTGTGTATCTTGTGAGGATGGTATTTATCAATGAAGACTTTACATTGGTTTATGTGCATCACTTATTCTAGATCACCATGCAAGAAAACTCAATTAGTACACATTTGTGTAATGACATTTGAACAAATTCATTTTTAATATTTGAAAATAAGACCTCAAAACATCTAAAATCAAATATATAAAAATTTTAATTCAATAAAATCTATGCACAATGTTATACATCTCTTATTAAAATATTAGAGGATGACACATGTACATAGTAAAATGTCCTAAAAAAGACCAACAACATCCAAACAACATCCTGGAAAAATCTACTAACATAGCAAATTAACTTGAAAAAATTCAAAAAAAAAAGTACAAAAATGTCTTGAAAAAAGACTAAAAACATCCAAATAATTGCCCAAAAATCAAATCCAAAAACATTTAGAAAATGTCCTAAAGAAATATCAAAAAAAAAAAAAAAACTACAAAACCCTATAAATTTTAAACAATCATCATTTTTTATTTCATCAATAAATTATTCTTGGCAACAGACAAAAATTTGAGCAGACATGGATGGAAAATTCGTAAAATAATGCACTTATCAAATCACACAACAACAAAAAACCTTTCAAACAAGTCAACAATCATATAGATCAACTTGTTATAGCAATCAATCACTCAATCAGTCCTCTATCAACTATCATGTCTCTTATACAAGGTGTGATATACTTGAAACCAGACTGTGCCCGTCTTAAATGGGGTACAACATTCTTAAAACTAAACATCATGATTGTCCTATCAAAATTTGACAACAAGATCAAAATGGTTGTTGAATTTCTTGGTCTAGTGAGTCTTATCATTTATTGATTTATCTCTAATCATGTTCCTATGCTACTCAAGGATATCCACAAATGATTAGAGTGGCCAAGATGGTTCATGATCTTTTGTTTTTGTCTTCTGTTTGTGGTAGATTTAAATATGATGTTCTAAAAAAAGTATGTTTTGGGTCTCTATGTTGGTACATTTACTTTGTGACTATCACACATACCTCAACTCTTAACATACAAACCCAACATTTCAGAATGGATTGGAACATTTTTTTTTTGAATAAAGCGGTAAAAACTTTCTTGAAAATCAGAATCAAGAATTACAAAAGAGAACTAGAGTCTCAAAGCCCTAGGAGGGAATCACAAGCCCAACCCAAGATCAACCAGCTTTGTAACTATCCATATCCTCAGCAAATATCTTATGCAAGTCCTGATAGTAATCCGAGGAGAGTCGCTCCCAACCTTCAACTTTCCAATCATCATCACGTTCTGAGGCCCACTTAGTCAAACAACCAGCTGCTCTATTCCATTCACAAGGAATGTGGATGAAAGACACCTTCTCCATCATAGAAATAATTTGAAGAATCTAATGAACAATCCCTGCCAGCTACCAATGAATCCCACTCACCTTCTGCTCAATCAAAAAGTTAACAATAATTTGTGAATCCGATTCGCAGATAATTTTCTGCCACCCCAACTCCAAGGCACACTCTAGGGGATAGAAAATTGCTAATCCCTCCATAAAGTTGTTAGACTTCCTCCCTTTATGCACTAAAAAGAAGAAAACCACCTCCCCCCTACTATCCCTACCAACACTGCCAATCCCAACAGGGCCCAAATCACCCCTAAAGGAGCCATTGATGTTAATCTTGATGGACTCATCCTGAGGGGGCATCCACCTTCCCACCCTTTGAACCTTCTTCATACAATGTCTACCTCTTTTAACACAAGCTGAGGTGGGAGACATCTCTTGCAGACCCAACCTACTCACAATATCAGCCTAGCCTCTATCTAGAGGAAAATTCACCTCACATTTATCTTCCACTGTCTCTTGTATCATACCAATGATTCTATTCCACACTTGTTGAACTAAAAATATGACCTCCCTAAAGATCCTCCTATTCCTCTCTATCCAAATCTTCCATAGTATGAAAATGGGCCCAATATGTTAGATAGTCTAGAGAAAAGAGGACAAAATAGGAGGCCTACCCAAACTGCTCCAAAACTCCACCAAAGAATCTGCGTGATCACAGGGATTCTTCCATACCCCCCACCAGTAATACCAAATTAGTAGCAAGAAAGGGAATCTGAAGAACAGGTGTGAGGAATCCTCCTCCCCATTACCACATAAAATACAGAAGGAAGGCCCAAGGAATCCCTAGTTGTGAATATTGTCCCAAGTTAGACATCTATTCAAAACCAAAGTCCAAGTGAAATAGTTACACTTCAGCCAAGAAAAAAAATTCCACACATGTTTCCACCAAAGCACCTCCCTCCCCTCCAATCTTCCAGAAAAAAGCTCTTGGTACCCACTAGCCATAGTAAATATGCCCAAAGGATTCAGGGAACAAGCAAGTCTATCCCTATCCTTAAGGGAGCTACAGTGTCTACTTGCCAAAATGCCATACATCTCAGCACACTCTTCATCCATACCAGCACTCATTGAGAGCCTTCCACCACTCCAACTCCAATCGCCCACACCTATAAAATTCCTTAAAGTCGCTCACCCTAGACCGCCCTACCTCCAGGAACCTCTGGCAAAGATTCCCAAGGTTGGGAAACTGATTAGGGATGGGAGGTATCCACCCCAAGGGTCGAACCAGAAAAGACCCTATTCCCCCCTCTTACATATCCAAAAAAGTCTTTCTTTATAAGAGAAGCCCCTTTCTTCAGAGTACTCCAAATCGATGGGCCTTTTCCCTCAAGCAGATATCTTCGGATTTCCTCCTTTTGGATCCTCTGCATATATTTGTAGGCCAAAATACTAGCCCAACCTTGATCTTGTTCAACACACCACCTCCAGTACAATTTAGCCGCCAAAGCCTCCCCAAATAAAATTGACTACCTTAAGCCAAGCCCACCCGAATGCTTTAGGCTACAAACCAAGTCCCAATTGACAAGACACTATTTGTAGGAGGACAGGTTGCCTACCCATAAGAATTGTCTTTCCAGAGAATCCAATCCCTTCAAGAACCACTTAGGGGCCACTTGGAGCATACAATGATAAATCAGAAGATCCTAAACCACCGAATGGATCAATTGAACCCTCCCAACAAAGGATAACCATCTGTGTGTCCAATGTTTGACCTTCATGCAAAATTTGTCCAAGATACCCTGTCATAAATCCCTGGGAGGATTACTAGTAGAGATAGGAATAACTAGGTAAGTCAAGGGAAGAGAACTGACTTGGACTCTCAGGAAATAAGAAATCCTCCTCTAAATAGTTCCACGTGTGTTGAAGAAGAGAATGGAAGATTTTTCCTTATTGATCAAGTGGCTCGAAGTGGCAAGATAAGCATCCAACACTTTACGCAGATTCGTAGCTTCTCTAATCTGAGCTAATCCCATCAGGGTCATGTCATCAACAAACTGCAAATGGGACTGAGGATGCAGGTCATTACCCCAACTCCAACCTTGAATAATACCTAGACCCACATTATACTTAATCAACCTCTCCAGACCCTCACCCAGAAGAATGAATAAGTACGAGGAGAGGGGGTCCCCTTGGCAAAGACCCCTAGATGCACCAAATAACTCAGTATGATCTCCATTAGTTAGCATAGAAAAGGAGGTAGATGTAACACAACTCATTACCCATTAGATCCATTCATCATCAAAGCCAAAGGCCCTAAGGATCTTCTAGAGAAAGGACCAACGGACTCTATCATAAGCCTTAGTCATATCCAACTTAATAAACATAGCTTTTTCCTTGGAAGCTGCCATATAATGAATGGTCTTGGTAGCAAAGACCACACCATCCAGGATTTGGTGAACATCCATGAACCCACTCTACTCCTCTGAAATGACATCCCCAAGACAATTCTTCAACCTCTCCACTACCAGCTTAGAAATGTTCTTATAGATCACATTACAGAGAGAGATAGGGTAGAATTGGCCTAACCAGTCAACCCCATCACACTTGGGGATTAATGCAATGAAAGTCGCATTCAAAGCACAAAGCATCTACTTATTCCTCTGGGACTCTTGGACCACCTCCAATAAGTCCAATTTGATAATATCCCAAAAATATTGAAATAACTCAACTGGAAACCCATCCGGTCCAGGGGCTTTTCCTTTCCTCATGTGAAAAACAATCCTCTCAAGTTCTTCCAACAAAATAAGACCCATAAGAATCTCATTCATCTCACTAGTAACTAGAGAAGGAATACAAGAAAGAACCTGATTCTCCTCTTCCAATTCCCCCTGAGTATCCTCACTAAAGAGGGACCAAGAATACTATAAAGACTCCCTAAAGATCTCCTGCAAGGATAAACATTGCTCACCTCTATCATTGACCAAAAAAAGAATGAAATCGGCATGTCTTCTTTCTTTCACTGAATTGAAGAAGAATGCAGTATTCTTGTCCCCCGCTTGAAGCCAATCAATATGAGCTCTTTGTTTCCTGTAGATTTCCTCCCTAAGCTCCCATTCCTCTAAAGCTTTGACTACCCTATCTTGCACCCTAAGCAAGGCTTCAAACAAACCATGCTCTCTTATTTCCCTAGTAATGCCATTCAACACAAGTTGAGCAGCTTTCTTAGCATGAAAAATATTCCCGAAACACTAGCGGTTCCACCATTTAAGCTAAAACTTAACATTTTGCAGTTGTTTGGTGAAAGTGTACATAGTAGTGCCAAAGGTCAACCTCCCTTTCCTCCACCACTCCACAACATGATCCTGCAAAGAAGGATCTCGTAACCACATAACTTGGAATTTGAATGAAGGAGTGTGAACGAACCGAGAAGAAGAAGACACAAACTTTATGGGCCAGTGGTCCAACCCTCTCCAATCTATAATCTCATAACATGTAGACTACCCCCCACCAACCCAAAAACTAGAAACTAGAAACTGATCCAACCTCTTTGCAATCCAATACTCCCCTACCCTCCTATTATTCCAAGTAAACAGACCATTACCAAACTTAATGTCAACAACATGAAATGAAGATATACTATCCTAGAGAAGGAAATAAGAAGGTTCCAAATGCATGACGCCACCCTTCTTCTCACACAACTCTAAGATGGCATTGAAATCTCCTACCATAATCCGAGGATGAACAGGGAACAACCCTCGCATAAAAGAAATATGAAACCATAAATTTTTCTTACCCTAAAGATCAATGGAGGCATAAATTGATGTAGAGCCTAGAGATATCACACAATTGGCTACTTCTTTTTGTGAAAGAGAGAGCCACAGGATATCTATTAGGATTTCTATTCCCTTGTTGAAATTGGAAGATCAAATGATGCAAGTTCAAACCCTAATCCCAAAATGCAAGTATGAACTAATAACAAGATTGCAGAATTGAGATTAAACAATGAACAGCTATAAATACAAGGATGAAATAAGAATGCAGATGTGTACTCGGAGTCAAAATCAGACTGAAAATGTTCGGGACGGGGGCGCGGGCGCCACTGTCCTGATTCTGTCCTGAAAACTGCACCGGAAACTCCTATTTTGCACTCTGGAACACTGTCGAAAACTGTCAGAAATGCTGTCTGTCCGGAGGACCAGGGTGCCCAGCGCCTCTGTCCCAGGGACCAAGGCACCCAGCGCCCCTGTCTTGGCAGGACCAGGGCGCCCAGCACCCCTGTCCCAATCTTTTGCTCTGCAATTTGATGCAGAGTGCTATCTCGACCTGTTCTCTCTGGATCTGTATCCTATGGCGTCGTCTGAGTCCTGAAACTTGCACTGATATTTGAAAAGGGTGTATGGGTGGCTATATAGGGTTTTGCCTTAGTCAAACCCCCGCTTCGGTGATTTCCACCTCCACGAATAGCCAAGTTGTTTTGTAAAATGTATTGGGTGTGTAGACCTAGTGTGTGTGCAAGGTCCTAAAATGCAAGAAAGAAAACTAGAGCAACCTAGAAAGTAAACCCTAATTGCTTGTAAATGACAATGTAAATGCTTTAAATCAAGATGCAAAGTGATCTAAAGCATGAATAAAGGATATATTGAAGCTTATGCAAAGACATGAAAACAACATGAAATCATACCCAACCCTCACGGGAGGAGTACAAGCCAATCTTCAGTCGGTAATCTCCTATTGTTCTTCAATGTCTTCCAAGCCCTAAATGGATGAATGAAATTGATGAATGCTTGATAGAGGGATGTTGAATGTTGTTGAAGTCTTCAAAGATCTGCTCTTTCACTGCATATCAGGTTCCTGAAAACAAAAATCGGATCCTTTCAAATGAAGAAAGAGAGCTCTTATGTAAAAAACCCTAGATCGTAATTTCATCTTTTGGCCAACCTAGAGATTGAATATCTCGCCAATTTCTTGAGGTTAAGCTTTATTTTATGATTGGATTGCGCCCCTAAAATTTTGGGAAAAATGTTCGGAACCATGTGCACTCCGAGCGCCACGGTCCCGACAACTTTTCACCAAATTTTTAGGGCCGTCGGATATGATGATTTTAGAGAGAATCCCGAAGTTACAGGTGATTTCGAGATGTTTTGACCCCCGAAATCAAGCCCCCAAGTTCGAAATAGGACTTAATTAGGGTTTTTGATTGAGTGATGTATTGGAGGAATAAAATGAAAAGGGCACGCTTTAACGAAAGGGCCCAACTTTATGATGTAGAAGACGATGAAATAGGACCTTAGACCTAATTAATTTGATTAATTAAGTGCTAAAGGAGAAATGCAATGCAAAATGTAAAATGCACTAAGGCGGGTGCTAAACTAGGTGTGAAATTGTACCACCCTAGCAAGTGCGTACAATTTACGACGCTACATTTAGCCCCCACTTTAGCGGTCATATGAGTACTACGTGCATATGCAAGCTAAAGTACATTATTTGAAAAAGGATATATCCATAAGTTGTCGGACAAAGCCCCCAGCGGTATCTGCAGTACACAGTTAGGAACCGCACCCTACAAAACACATGTTAGATCACAAAATCACCTAATGCTTACTAAGGAAAGTGATGAAATCTATGAGTAGCTATATGCCCCCCCCCTTGTTTTGACTTGCTTATTAGGGAGGTGAAACAGGGTAGCATGTTTACTTACGACAAATTGTGTAAGAGAGTATTGATGAGGGACGTTCACTAAATAGGCTTCATCAGAGCACTTTTTGGAACATCCCGAGAGTAGGGGAATAAAAATATGATTTCGACGCAACAAACGGCTCGAAAATCGCATCTCCCAAACCCAAGTTATGATAACATGAATGATAGAGGAAAATTAGGGTTTCAAAAGTAAAGATAAAGAAATGAAAGTATATACCTTGAAAGTGACATTTGCATTTGTCACTTTGTTGATTTCTGAATACTGTTCATTGCAGTGAAGCCCACATAGCCATCATCATGCCTTCACGATGACCGGAACGTCCCACAAGGATTGAGATCCTGCGCCAGGCCATGATTGACGACGAGCCACTGGACGAGGTGAGTTGACTGAATGTTTGACTTTTGATTTTCCGCATTTTGACTTTTCTGTGATCGTTTGCGGGCCTTGAAGGATGAACCGGGCCCCACCCAGGGCACCATGGTCCCTGTGGGGCACCCTGGTCCCCCCAGGGCACCATGGTCCCTGACAGGGTGCCATGGTCCCCTCAGGGCGCCATGGTCCCTGACAAGACGCCATGGTCCCTAATAGGGCGCCATGGTCCCAATAGGGGCGCCATGGTCCCAATCAGGGCTTGGCGAGGGGTTTCAGGGTTAGCATATGATGTTTGACAGTTTGCATGAGTGATTTTGATGATCGAGTACTGATTATGGTTATGTTTTTGTGTTGCAGGGTCTCCCATACATGAGAGAGCATACAGCGGGACATATTCTTCGTAGTTTGCGAGATCAGATTCTGCAGCTGACTCAGGCAGAGAGAGACACATTATCGATCGTGGGATTATGGTATGTGATCCTCATGCCAGCCATTCGGTTCCATCCTGCGATGCTGATGGCATTGATGGAGTGATGGGATCCTGACACATGCACATTTCATCTTCCAGTAGGGGAGCTGACGGTTACACTCGAGGATGTGTACCGTATACTTCGTCTTCCTATCAGAGGAGCGACTGTTACATATGCAATCGATCGGTCAGCGGAGGATCGTCAGAGAGAGCAGGTATATTGCATAGGGAGAGTCATGTCGAGTGAGATGAGAGGTCGCATTATGGTCAGCTAGCTCTTACATCCTACAGGGGAGGTACCCCTTCTGAGACACCTTATGATCACCATCATAGCACTAGCCGTCTGCCCTAATGGGCGAGGTACGCATATGCATGGGGGTCTCACATGGTGCATCAGAGTGATGGAGAGACACAGGAGAGTATATGCTTGGGGTCGGAGTATGCTTGCACATCTCTATCACGACCTTGAGGAGTATGTATTTGGACAGGGTTGCAGTTTGATGACATGCACACTTCTGCAGGTGTGGATTTTAGAGCACTTCACATGCACCAGGCCTGTCGGCTTTCCACTGAGTACGGCTAGCGAGCAACCTAGGGTGTTTGCTTATCCACTTACCAGCAAGTGGAGATTTGGAGATTTGTTATATTGGAGAGTGATTTTTGATAGACTGACAGCCGAGGTGACAGTGTGGAGACCCTACCTATGGATGCATAGATGGGATGGGATGGAGAGACAGTTAGCATGCCTACAGAGGAACTACCTACTGCAGGGACGATATTCACACATCATAGTCCCATTCTACTTCGACCGAGTACGGAGGCAGTTTGGGCTAGAGCAGTGTGTTCCAGCCGATGTGCCCATCTATACTCGACACTCACGGGTCCTTCCTAGACCTAAAGCAGTAGCGAGACCGACGATAGATGACATCGAGACTACAGATATAGAGGGATCTGATCAGGATGTAGTCACTGATTACTCTGCAGAGCCTGGAGCACAGCGCAGGTATGTCTCATGGTTTATGAGATCATATCCAGGTCCTATCTTTCCACCAGATCACCCGACAGGCCATCCAGGCCCATGGAGACATGGAGACCAAGATGAGGACCAGGGATCCAGGTCAGAGGAGCCAGAGGAGGGAGAGGGTCATGAGGAGGCGGGAGATCCTGATCCACCTACAGGCGATCAATCCAGCGCCGAGGAGGAGGAGGAGGACACAGATAGAGATGAGGACGAGGAGGATGTAAGTGAGGATGCGGATGAGGACGAGGATGAGGATGACGAGGAGGATGACGAGGAGGAGGATAGAGATGATGAGGAGGAGTTAGATGCAGCTCCCCACCATTCAGGAGATGATACCATAGCTCTGGATCCTCCTCTTATTCCCCAACAAGGGGAACATGAGGCGATACGGAGACCTGTTCCTAGTACCGTCCAGCCTACACCCATCATGCACAGATTAGTCGAGTGAGGGGAGCCTAGTAGATCCCAGTCATAGATGCTACCGTATCATGATCCCTACTAGCGTGAGGGAGATCTAGGTATAGTAAGTTTATATTAATTGATTAATGTTTTGATGATATAGAATGGTACTAACAAAAATCTATTCTACTGCCACAGCTAATGTGCAGGAGTGGCGTTCCCTGATTCAGCAGGCAGTGACAAACATTTCCACGATAGCACAGATCCCCAGTTCCTCACAGATTGCTTATAGGCCTCAAGGGAATGCGGGTCGGCATGAGGACTTGTTTTCCCCATTCTGAGTAGAGGTAGACATATGGAGGGAGAGAGAGGGAGTCCTATCAGAGGACCTTCAGTAGGCGTGGCGAGATCTAACAGCAGCTCAGACCGAGGCTACCACCTATCGCGCGATCCTTATGGATAGGGATCGTAGGAGTTCCTCTCGGAGTCACTCACGGTCTGTATCGCGCTACACACCCATGGGTCCACCTTCACGGCCAGATCAGGAGGGAGCGTCCAGTCGACACTCTCCAGCCACTAGCCCTAGGGATAGGAGATGATTTTATGATGTAGGAGAGGTCACATTTTGGATGTACAGTGACCTGTATTTGTATACGATCCACATATATATATGTATATATACATGCTTCTCTTTTGTATCAAATGTGTTATCTTTAATGCTTAAACAATGTATATTTTGTTTTGATTAAATCTAATACATTTGGTAAATGTACATGTATGTTCAGAATTTAATTTCCATGTGATTGATTTCTCAATGCTCCATGATTAAATTGATACATGTGTGACTTAATTAAAATATTTAATCAAGTACTACATTGATGATAGGGAAGAGATATGCATTAAGTCTAAGAATCATATAACTAATGTGATTTAATTTTGAACTTAAACACAACATGATACGATTCTACTTAACACATAAAGACACTGTATAATATGCTAACATAATGGAAATGTAAATCTTTTACAACTTACATAAATGAATTCAAGACAAACTATAAAGTAAAGAGACACGCTTGTCAAGAACGAAGCAATATAGATTAAACACCATAACATTTAATTCTATTTTGCTCTAATTAGGAGATACTAACATATTATCCAATGTTGAAGAACTGAAAAGAAGATAGATGAGGAATGAAGAATTAAGCATAATATCTACGCAAGTGCATAGCATTGATAGGTTCTTTAAGAGGCGTACCGTCTACATCCGCTATTTTGTAAGCACCTGATCCATAATCCTCAATAACGCTATATGGTCCAAGCCAATTAGGACTAAATTTTCCCTTTTCTGCAGGTAAGGCATTCACATTGCACTGATTCTCATAAAGGACTAAGTCACCTACTGAGAAGGAACGTTGAATAACCTTATCATTATAGCTTCGTTGTAGAGTTTTGTGATATGCTTGAATATGCTCAAGAGCGTTTATACGCTGTTCATCAAGCATCTCAAGCTATTGAAGTCATTGTTCTCTATAAGAGTCATCATCTACTATACCTTTGAGAGAAACCCTAAGTGATGGAATCTCTAATTCTAAGGGCATAATAGCGTCAGCACCATAAACAAGATTATAAGGAGTAGTTCCCGTAGCAATTCGTACACTCATTCAGTAGGCCCAAAGAGCATAGATTAGCTGGTTACTCCAATCCTTACCATGCTTATTCACAGTTTTATGAAGAATTTGTTCAATTATCTTATTGGATGATTCGGCTTAACCATTTGACTGAGGATAGTATGGTGTAGAAAATCGATGTTTGATATGATACTTCTCGAGGAATTTCTTCACGTCCTTGTTCTTAAATGATGTCCCATTATTTGAGATTATAGTAGAAGGTATCCTGAATCGAGAAATGATGTTTTCTAGAAGAAATTGACAAATCACTTCAGCAATGGTAGAGCGAAGGGGAATAGCTTCTACCCACTTCGTAAAGTAATCTGTTGCGGTTATAATGAAGGTGTGTCCTTGAGATGAAGGAGGAGAGATTTTACCAATAAGATCCAAACCACATGCGGAGAAAGGCCAAGAAGCTACTTGAGAACGAAGTTCTTGGGCAGGAGCATGAATCAGATTATTGTGTTATTGACATTGATGACATTTTTTAACAAATGAAAAGGAATCCTTCTGCATAGTTTGCCAATAGTATCCCATACGAAGCAATTTATGAACCAAGGATTTGCCTCCAAAATGCCCCCCACAGGCACCTGAATGTGCCTCTTCAAGAGCATCGGGGATTTCTGATTTGTTAAGACAACGAAGGAGAAGACCATCATAACCCCTTCGGTAAAGAACATTAGAAAGAATAATATATCTAGCAGACAACTTGCGGATTCTAGCCCTAGTGTTCCTATAAGCGGAATCCGGAAAGGTACCATCAGTCAAATATCTTACGATATGCGAGTACCATTCATCTGAGTCTATAAGGTCACAACATGTTACCAGACTAGGATTGTCTACAATAGCTGGAGAAATAAGGTTGTGAATAACAAATTTAAGATCAACCACAGGGTCCTCTAAAGACACAAGAGAAGCCACACATGCCATTGCATCCGCATGTCGATTATCTTTTCGAGGAACAAGTTCCATGGTATAAGAATCAAATTTTTGTAATAAAGAGATGGCAAGGTCTTTATATTGCGATAATTTGTCTTGTTTTGCTTGATATATTCCTGTTACTTGTCTTATAATCAATTGCGAATCTCCATAGATATGTATGTGTTTTATGTTCAGAGCTAAGGCTGCTTTTATTCCTCCTATAAGAGCCTCATACTCAGCAATGTTATTGGTACACAGGAAATTTAGACGATAGGATAAAGGAATAGATTTCCTTGTAGGAGAAATTAGAACAACACCTGCCCCCGATCCCATACGACACTTAGAGCCATCAAAGTATAACTCCCAAGTTTCATCTTTCTCTATAGAAAGAATAAAGTCATCGGAAAATGACTCAGGGTTAGGGAAGGAGAAAGGTGAAGGGGCCTCAACTAAGTGATCGGTCAATGCTTGTCCTTTAATTGCTCTTTGTGAAACAAATTTAAGGTCAAATTCAGTTAACATCATAACCCACTTAGCTAGGCGTCCTGATAAATCAGTTTTAGAGAAAAGATGCTTCAAAGGATCAAACTTTACCATGATGTGGACTTCTGAATTTAAAAGATAATGTCTCAATTTCTGAGTCGAAAACACCAAGGCCAAGCATTGTCTTTCTATCACAGAATAGCGAGTCTCATAATCGAGTAAGGTATGACTTATGTAATACACCGGACATTCCTTACCATCTTTATCATGTTGTGCCAACAATGCTGCGATAGCATGAGAGGAAGCAGCTGTATACAGAAGGAAAGGTTTAGAAGGTTCGGCAGGTTGAAGAATAGGAGGACTAGCCAAATACACTTTTAAATCTTCAAATGCTTGCTGACAATCCTCATTCCATTGAAAAGTGATATCCTTTTTAAGGAGTTGAGTAAAAGGAAAGGTACGATCCGCAAGTTGAGACACGAACCTACGAATGGTTTGAATCTTTCCTTGTAAGCTTTTAAGTTGAGACACATTTCTAGGAGGTGGCATGTTGACAATAGCATCTATTTTCTTAGTGTCCACCTCAATCCCATGATGCGAAACTATGAATCCTAATAGTTTTCCACTATCCACACCAAAAACACATTTTCGGGGATTCAAGTGCATGTGATATTTACGAATTCTTTCAAAGATTTGACGAAGGATTTTAATATGATCCATGCGAAGAAAGGTTTTGGCTAAAATATCATCAACATAATCCTCTAAAATCTTATGCATGTAATCATGAAAGATAAGGGTCATCGCTCGTTGATAAGTTGCACCGGCATTTTTAAGTCCAAAAGGCATCATTATCCAACAAAACGTACCCCAAGGAGTGGTGAAAGCGGTTTTGAATTGATCTTGAGGGTTAATAAAAATTTGATTGTATCCTGAAAAACCATCCATGAAGGATAACAAGGCATGTCCTGTCGTAGAATCAACTATCATGTCAATGTTTGGAAGAGGAAAATCATCTTTTAAAGAAGCCTTATTTAGATCCTGAAAGTCGGTACACATTCTTATTTTGTTGTCTGGTTTAGCCACAGTGACAATATTTGAAATCCATGGGGAATAGTCAATAGGGTGGATAAATCCAGCCTCCAATAATTTTTCAATCTCAGCCTTAACAAGCAGAGCCACCTTGGGATTCATTTTTTGAATCTTTTGTTTCACGGGCTTAGCATCAGGAACTAAGACAATATTATGAGTAACAATCTTAGGATCTATACCAGGCATGTCAGAGTATGTCCAAGCAAAGATCTCAGGAATTCATGCAATAAATCTTCATATTGTTTCTGCTCCTCTTCATCCAAACATTTCCCAATTTTAATAACTTTCTCTTTATTGCAAGGATCCATCTTAACATCAGTGGTGTCACTTATGAGAAGATTACTTTGTTGAGGAGTATCCTTTAACTGAGGGAATTCTTTCACAATCTCATCATTATCAATCTCTTTTCCAAAATAGGCTTCAGTGTTCAAACAATAAGGGAGTCCCCTATTGTGATGATAACGAGGAAGAGTGTCATAGGCTCCCAAGGACTCAGCTAAAGCATCGTCGGTAGGGAAGACATCCAAAGCACAGTCACCCGAAGGATCCCCATCAACGTACTCAGGGTGTTGCATTGATAGAGATGTAGAAATAGTATTAACACTAATGCATGGTCTTTTAGAAGCTTTAGTGCGTTTGCAGGGATTATAGCCAAGTCCAAAGGCATAATTGTGAAAATTAGTCTCTAGAGGAACTTTTATCCCTTGTTCATGAGCACCACAACCTTTTCCATGATACCCATGCTTAGTAAAAATGCGAAAACCACGACCATAACGATCAACCATTTTAGGAAGAGAAGGTGGTTTTTCATAAGACAAAGAATCAAACTCTTCATAATTAGAGGTGTGAGGAGAAGAGGTTTGAGAAGCGGCCACAAAATTATTACTCATAGGTTCAGGTAAGATTGATTGATTTTTAGCTTCTTCCTTCTTTTCAACTTTAAGCTCTCTAGAAGGAACCTTCTATTCACCCACAAAGGTGGGATTGAAATCAAGAGATCCCCAATCATCTTCTGCGAGAACCTTCTCAGGATCAAAATCCTTCTTATGTGTAGTTTCAAGTCGAGAAGAATCTTCTTCAGGAGCTCCAGACTCGTCCAAAGAATTTTGATCATCAGAGAGCGAGGATTCATCGACAGGTTTCTTGTTTAAAGAGTCATCACTAGACGAGGATGGCTTAGAAGAACCCCCTTTGGAAGTAGATGTTTGTAGACAAGCTTGGAAATTAGTATCACCTATCAAGGTATATGTCTTATTTTTATAGATGAATTTAACTTGTCTATGCAATGTAGAGGGGACAGCTTGCATGTTGTGAATCCAAGGCCTCCCTAATAACAAGTTATATGTTAAATTTCCCAACATAACATGGATAGGAGTAGGCAAAGTAATAGGTCCCACTGTGAGAGGTAGGGTGATAATACCTAATGAAGTCTTAGCCACATTGTCAAAGCCACGAATGGGATGAGAGTCAGGCTCAATAAGAGACGTATCCACATTCATCTTATGCAATAGATTAATGCTACACACATTAAGGCCAGAGCCATTATCTACTAGTGTTCGTCTTATAGCAGTGTCTTTCATGATAACCACAATCATCAAGGGATCATATTGTTGTTGAATTTCACTAGTAGGCAACTCATCTTGGGTAAACACAATTTGAGCTTTAGGATTCATCACAGAGTTAACCAAAGATGCTATATTACTAGATGCATTCGGTGGAGGAACATCCAAATCTTTCAAGGCATCTTGTAACACTCCATGATGAGTGGAAGAAGTTTGAATCAAATCCCAAAGGGATATCTTAGCAGGGGTAGCTTTAAGTTGTTCTATGAGATCATATTCCTTACCCATAACTTGCGAGATACGGGGAGCTTGTGGAAGAATTGGTTGAGGATTAGGAAGAGAAACTAGAATAATAGGAGGAGGATTAGGCTGCCTATTATTTCTGGTGTGATAAGTATGGGCAACCGCATGATAACTCTCTCTAGTTATTTGCTTAGCATAACTGTAAGGACTTATAGGTTTTCTTCCTTGCACGGTGATAATTGGTTTATTCGGGGTACAAAAGGAATCATGATCATACCCTCCTTGAACAGTAAGGAGAGGTGATTTAGGAACTTGAAAGGTGGGAGAAGGATAAGAACCTTGGACTTCAAAGAGAGGCTTATTATACTCATTCAAGTTTATCATGTTAACCAATTTAGCAGTCTTGTTTTTGTTTAAAGATTTCGATAAAGCCACAAAGTCATCAAGAGCATCATCCAACAAAGCATGATCATATCGGTTAAAAGGTTTATCTTTTGATTCAAAAGGAGACATCTCCTCATAGAGGGGATTATTGAAAACAATCATGTTACTAGATTCAGGGGAAGAGTTGATAGGAATGTATCCTTGAGAGGAATCATTCAACTTATCTTTCTCATCACACCTAAATGGCATAGTAACAAGGTTTATGAGTTTTTGGTAAAATGAAGGTTTGGCATCTTTAGGGTTTAAAAACTCATCTAAAGCTTCATCTAATTCATCTTGGCTATACTCATAATAATCATCAAAAGCATGAACATTTTGCAAATAAAAATCTGACATTTTGAAATAAAGGTTGCATAAAATTTAAACACACGATGCAAAGAAACACACTTTCTTTTTTTTTTTTTTCCTTTTAATGAAAATGAAATGGAAACACACTAAATCTAGATCTAGATCTAACAAATGCAATGCAAGAGGAAGCAATGATAGATTCACATCGGGTTCACCAAAATGTGTAGGGGAAAAAGCGAGACTAGGTTAACATGCCCTAATCCTACCTTTGGACACACATTACGGAATACGAAAGAGCCTAGAGATATCACACAATTGGCTACTTCTTTTTGTGAAAGAGAGAGCCACGGGATATCTATTAGGATTTCTATTCCGTTGTTGAAATTGGAATATCAAATGATGCAAGTTCAAACCCTAATCCCAAAATGCAAGTATGAACTAATAACAAGATTGCAGAATTGAGATTAAACAATGAACATCTGTAAATAAAAGGATGAAATAAGAATGCAGATGTGTACCCAGAGTCAAAATCGGACTGAAAATGTTCAGGACGGGGGCGCGAGCACCACTGTCCTGATTCTGTCCTGAAAACTGCACCGAAAACTGTTGTTTTGCACTCTGGAACACTGTCGGAAACTGTCGGAAATGTTGTCTGTCCGGAGGACCAGGGTGACCAGTGCCTCTGTCCCAGGGACCAGGGCACCCAGCGCCCCTGTCCCAGTCTTTTTCTCTGCAATTTGATGCAGAGTGCTGTCTCGACCTGTTCTCTCCGGATTTGTATCCTGCGGCGTCGTCCGAGTCCCGAAACCTGCACTGATATCTAAAAAGGGTGTATGGGCGGCTATATAGGGTTTTGCCTTAGTCAAACCCCTGCTTCGGTGATTTCCACCTCCATGAATAGCCAAGTTGTTTTGTAAAATGTATTGGGTGTGCAGACCTAGTGTGTGTGCAAGGTCCTAAAATGCAAGAAAGAAAACTAGAGCAACCTAGAAAGTAAACCCTAATTGCTTGTAAATGACAATGTAAATGCTTTAAATCAAGATGCAAAGTGATCTAAAGCATGAATAAAGGATATATTGAAGCTTATGCAAAGACATGAAAACAACATGAAATCATACCCAACCCTCAAAGGGAGGAGTACAAGCCAATCTTCAGTCGGTAATCTCCTATTGTTCTTCAATGTCTTCCAAGCCCTAAATGGATGAATGAAATTGATGAATGCTTGATAGAGGGATGTTGAATGTTGTTGAAGTCTTCAAAGATCTTCTCTTTCGCTGCATATCAGGTTCCTGAAAACAAAAATCGGATCCTTTCAAATGAAGAAAGAGAGCTCTTATGTAGGAAACCCTAGATCGTAATTTTGTCTTTTGGCCGACCTAGAGATTGAATATCCCACCAATTTCTTGGGGTTAAGCTTTATTTTATGATTGGATTGCGCCCCTAAAATTTTGGGAAAAATGTCCGGGACCATGTGCACTCCGGGCGCCACGGTCTCGACAACTTTTCACCAAATTTTCAGGGTCGTCGGATATGATGATTTTAGAGAGAATCCTGAAGTTACAGGTGATTTCGAGATGTTTTGACCCCCGAAATCAAGCCCCCAAGTTTGAAATAGGACTTAATTAGGGTTTTTGATTGAGTGATGTATTGGAGGAATAAAATGAAAAGGGCACGCTTTAACGAAAGGGCCCAACTTTATGATGCAGAAGACGATGAAATAGGACCTTAGACCTAATTAATTTGATTAATTAAGTGCTAAAGGAGAAATGCAATGCAAAATGTAAAATACACTAAGGCGGGTGCTAAACTAGGTGTGAAATTGTACCACCCTAGCAAGTGCATACAATTTACGACGCTACATATATATACATTAATACCCTTTTGAAAGTTACATAACATATGTGATAATAAACTATGGTTCTTTTGGACGAAATACTCAGACCAACACCCTACTACACACCAACTAGGCCCAATTAGCCCTCTTTTCCAAAGCAAGTACCCACAAATGGTACGACCACAACACCAAACCAAAAAAAGTCTTTAAAAATATTTCAAAACAATGTATTTTCCAGGTTTCAAGGCAAGACACACTCATTTGATAGGTTTGTTAGACACAATGCACCACTGAGAGGGGGAGGGGGTGAATCAGTGGTTCTCAAAACTTTTCCCTTCGGGTCTCCTTTGTGAGCATATCGGTTTGTGAATCAATGCAATGCAGACTAACTCAAATACACACACACACAAGGAGACATCACATA